>NW_020312556.1:0-2208 GCF_002999335.1 Cyclospora cayetanensis | reverse complement strand
TGTTCCCTACCTGTCCCCTAATACCAACTAAGGGCGGCACAGCGGAAGAGTTCTGCCCTAGTGCCACTCCTCAGGCAGACAAAAAAGCGAAAGCAGTGCAAATGATAAATGCATTGCGGGTATTAGCCGTAAAAGCAAAATCAAAAGGAATAATGTGGCAAGCACTAGCCAACAGCGAATAAAGAACCAAATTAACACTACAGTGCCGGCACAATTGCTCCCTGTCCTCGAAGCGCAGAGAGATGCGAGCCTCGTGCTAAAAACACCAGAGGCCAAGTATCATGCTTAGAGGGAACCAAAAAAGGATTTAGTTTGTCAGTGCCTGATATCTTTATACAGCAATGTCTGCATGCAAATGCAGGCTCTGCATGAGTCGGTTTCAGAGCCCGAAATTGGCACAGGAAACATGTAGGGATGCGACATTTGAGATTGCCTGCTCGCAGATCGGAGTGTACAGAACATATGAGAACTTTTAAAGCAACACCCATACTTGAAGGTGGCTATTTCGGGCACATAATGCGCTGGAAATCAACAATTACAAAGCGATGAAGAGGAGCACACTACAAGAAGACTGGTGTTATTGCCGAAACAAGGCCAAAAGCTTTCCTGCAGGCGCCAGAACGTAAAACCTGTCCTCCACCATTCGCCGAGGTCAGCTTTCCTCACCTTGATCCGCTAGAGATCCCCGTCTAGTATGACGTTAACGCCCATTAGTCCTAGAAACCAGCATCCTTACCGATCGCTGTGGGTTCTTCGCCGCCACACCGGTCGCTCGGCTTTACTTCAAAGCCTGCGAATGAGTCGGGAAGTGTTGAAAACCACTTTGGAAACCAATATCGATACTTTTGTGGTACTGTCAATTTTTCGGGCACCTGAAAGGGGAAGCCGGAGCATTAATTACGAGAGAAACGGACGTGGTCCTAGCCACCTTCTGCGAACGAATCCGTCTGCATATCCTATGGCGCACAATGTAAATCATGCCGATCCACCGAAGCCATATCTCCAGGCTCGCATTACACTGATGACCGCCGCTTTTCATAGCTCCGTGCTTGTTCCTCTTGAGCATTGTGCATACATTCGCGTGCACTAGCCAGCTGCTTACTGAATCCCTCCGCTATTACGCGTGGTTGCCGACTCTGGATGACCAGGACCAGGCCCGGTTTGCAAAGAGGCTCCCCACTGTAGGCCAGAGCTTTGGGGGACTGACGGGTGGCAAATTATAATGTCGTGATATCGATCCACTCGCACAAGGAAGAATTTCAAGGTAAATAGTTGGAATTTTGAAAGCACAGATCGGCTCATGCTGCGGATGAGTGTGGTGGGTGTGTTTTGTCTCTACATCTGTTTTAGGGTGTTTTGAAGTAGTCATTTATGATAGCTGGGTAGGCAAGGCCTAAGGGCACGCCAGAATGCACTGGCGAACTTCTGATCCTTATCCAAAAAGACGCTTTTGTGGCAACCGTCTAGCTTCCCGGCACAACTAAAGAATGATTGAGCGACTTCCTGATCCTGGCAGAGCTGTAACAAGGGGATAAAATGTGAATGCTTGCTGAGTCTGTCGACACTGGCGTAAATACTATCCTGACCGTTGTCGCACTGCAGGAGCCACTCAAGCCAGCAATCAGATCTAGGATTGTTAAAGAACTGAAAACCCTTTGTGAGGTGCATCGGCAGCCAATGTCCAGTTTGAACAGCACAATGGCGCCCATACAATTGGTAGCTGCATTTTTTATGCACCAACACAACGCGTAGTATCTGTCTCCAGTTGAATGGCGCTGCTCGACTGCGGTGAAGAGATGTGCATAGCAAGCAATGGTTTAGGGTTTTGGAAAAGCCGGTAGCACTTTAGTGAAGGCTAACGCCCCTCCCGAAGTCACCGGAATTGGGTGTTGGGAAAACATTGGCGCTCACAAAGTGGCAGCGGGAGTTCCGGATTTGTTGCAAGTAGCCGACAACAGTCCTTGCTGCGGCATGCGCCTCCTCGAGGCAGGTCACTGACTGCGTTTTCCAAAGTACATCAGTCAGTGAAGGAGCGATCCGAGCAAAGTCTCATACATTTCAGTAACAAGATCTACTCTTATAGAGCTTCGCACAGTTTTTGCGGGTAAGTAAGGGTAAGGTTAATGCTTTGATTGCTTCCAAATTTTGCCGAATCTAGCGCGAATCCTGAGCCAAAATACGGATTCCCAGCGAGACCGCTGTTCCCAT
>NW_020312555.1:0-2210 GCF_002999335.1 Cyclospora cayetanensis | reverse complement strand
GTTTAGATTGGTGAAATGCTGAGTCGCTGCTCATCGTGCGACCACCTTACGTGAAGCCTCTTTTAGGCGTGAGATAAATGCTTAGCAAAGCAGGTGTTTGCCTACGTCGTGGCTTTTAGCGAAGGAATCCCGCCCATATCTCCAAATATTAATCGACTGAGTGGTTCCCCTGCTTCGGCATTCTTGGTTTCTAAAAGCTTGCTGTTGAGCGAATCTAAAATCTATCAATGAGTCCCGGCGTGTGTGAAGACGTGTACAGTAGTAACCCTGCAGGTAGGCGACTTCCTCTGGACGGATAGAGCCATAATTGGAGGGATCCTTCCAGTGAGCATGCCGCAGAAACCCTCGTCTTTCTTGATCTCAAGGGTGCAACATGAGTTCCATCTTCTAACGCTTGCTTGAATGTTAAAATGGGTTTTCTTCCTTACGTCCATCATAAGTGTCTGGTGGACTCACAGATGCATGTATAGCACAGTATCCCTCCCGGCAGCTTATGCCTTCTTCCAGATGTAGAGCTCCTGCATCACATGAGCGTGCACGCCGGCCTTCGCCGCCCCGAGAGGCGGCAAAATCAGACAAACGCTACAGGGACGGCTGAAGTCACAGTCCTTGGTCAGCCAGTGAATAAGCGGAAGACAACCACCTTGAGCCACTCAGTACGACCATTTTAATACTTCCTTCAAAAGTTTCCTAAGAGACACACTCACCACTAGGGTCGAAGTAAACTTACAGGAAAGTTCAGTAATTGTAGTAGAGCTTACTCCTTCCCCAGAACACGCCTCCAGGACTTCCGATACAAGGGGAGAAGGGTAACCAGGGTTTCCCTAGCTGCGCTTTCAAAAACACTGCGGCATTCGTGCATGTAGCGCCTACGCACACAACATTGCGTCTTCTTGTATCGAGTTAAAAGTACATTGCAAAAATATGATATACACACAGGAAGGCTAATTAGTCAAATTTTTGCTGCTTCTTACTTTTAAAAAAGTAGTGTTGTAGGAAGCGTCTAAGTGCACCGAAGCCTCAATCTCTGGTAAAGGCAAGCATAGCATTTGGTCTGCTTTTGCCGAGATAAGAGCACTCCGTAGTAAACAGGACATAGGAACACGCAAATCAACTAGTCTATTGCTCACTAATTCTCTTCAAAATATTGCTTGTGCATCGAAAAGCTCCCAAGTATAGCTAAGCCCAATGCAGGTGTGTCTGCCACGGTGGAGGGTTGGGCGAATTCAAAGGGTCATTTGTGTGGAGAACATCAGAAAGGCTCTTTGCGAATGATCTATTTCGCGTTTATGTCAGGGCTTCCTCGTGGATCCCCTACGAGGAGCGCTGCCGTGTTTAGGGATGGCAAGCGGAAGCACATCTTGTGGGGAGTGCGATCAAGGGTCTCTTCTAGAGCTAGAGTTTGTTCAAGATAAAAGTTGTTCAAGGGAACCTCAAGGAAGAGCGTGTACGCTGTCCTTAGTCCCTGGTGGGCTGATGAAATTCTGCTCGCGATTCGGAGTGGCCAGCCAAGTGCTGACGTTCATCTTCCTAAACTGTGCAATACCTGCTAAAGCTTGACATCTTTACTGCATGTGCTATTGTATGCCTGTTTTTTAACAGCTTTTAAAGGCCATTTTTCCATTTCAACATATCAGAGACGCGACGAGAAAGTCGAGCGTCCCGACCCCCATGCTCGCTCCAGGAGACCTTCTTTCACTATTTATCCGTTTTGTGTTCCCTAACGGAGGTGACTTTGTGCGCTTCTCTCGTATCATTCGTGGGTGCTTTTGTTGATGATGTGGCGAATGGAACGAAATGGAATACGCAGGACAGGCCTCCTGATAGTGACAATTTGCCTGTATGCCGCCCTGCAGCAAGAAGGGAAGTCTGGAGAGATCCCGGAAACTTACACCCTTGATGAAGGGGATCGGACCACCGATTCGTTTGTAGGTTCATTTGATGAGGGTCGATATCCCCTCCCGCTCGCATATGGCTCCTCAGGTGCACCTGTGCCAACTGACTACGGAAGTGTAGACGAAGCATTCGCATTGTCAGTTCCGGAGTATTTAAACGCTAAGCCTGAAGATGCAAAAATAGCAGTGGATATCCCCCCAAATGGTCAGGAGGCACGTGGTTTGCCGAAGAAAAGCAAAGGCTATGTGGCGCTGTTGGCATGCGTAGCTTTTCTGGGTGTGCTCCTTGCCGTGCAGAGGCATCTCTTCCGCCCG
>NW_020312554.1:0-2224 GCF_002999335.1 Cyclospora cayetanensis | reverse complement strand
TTTGGCGTGGGTAATAGATTTTTGAGACCCCAGAATGCAACGTGCTTCGTGGCTACTCTATTTAGAAGTGGTTGCCTGCATATATTTGCTTGGTATGACCTGTTGCTTTGCTGCAGTTAAGTACCATAAAAAAAAGGCAGGGAAATTCTTCCGATACCAACGCGTACAGTATATGGTCCTGAGAGAGAACCGCAATAATAAAAATGCGAACATCAGTCAGGAAGAAAGCATCTGATGTAATTCGTATCTTATTGAAAAATGCCAGTCATATATCATCGCAATCTTCATACAAGGAATATAATCTTAATTGCTTGTTCGACGGCAATTGTTTAAAGTCAATATGTTGCAGATTGCGAAGATACTGGCTCCAAGCGTCGGTAAGAGCTCGCGCCCGTTTCTATTTGCAGCTGCACCTAATGAGGTCCCTCGACAGGAGCACCCGCGTGCAGGGCAGTAGCCGATGATGGGATGATGGTATCACTGAATTACTGAAAACAAATACTCAAAACAATCTGGCTGCACTCGCTGTTCTCAGAAAAGTCAAAGCAAATGCAGTAGAATGCGCAAGGTTGTGATATCTGAATTTATCTACTTTGTGATGTATAGCTTCACATCATGAGAAAGAATTGTCTTCACAGTGGCTCTTTGGAGTGCAGCGTGGCTTGTTTACAGGTCAGTTATTCCGAATGATTAGAGGTGGAAACCTAGATATACATAGATATTCAGACAAATTCGTGACGCTTGGAGGATTTTGATTGAGCAGCGAGGAGGTTGTGCACGGAGATGTAGACATATGGAGGGTATATCCGGGTATGCTGTGCCAGGTAATGCTTCTGTCTGTTTTGCTGTACGGTACAGTTCTCGGTATGTGAATTCCTGCTCATCAAAAAATTGAATACTTTGCCCTCAACAGCATGCAAAATAAAATATTACTAGTGCACAATTCACATTATGGAGGATGGAGGACGAGCGCTTTCAATGAAGGCAGCCGATGCATGGTGATAGTTCTCACTGCTGACTTCTGGGATCTCTCTCCATGCATGTCATGCTTTGGTCAAGCCGCCTAGTGTAAGCTGTGTGACTCTTAATTTGTCCCATGCATTTGCCCACATTCCACAGCGATGCACAGGCCCTCTCACACACGCAGTGCTCTGATGCACACATGAGTCAACTCCCTGCATTTTTAGAATGTGTTAAAGCTTTATTTAAGTTTCCTGACCTACAGGTTTTGCAAGCGTTGCTACAAATAGCTAACGAGGGCTTTTGAAAGGCTTAAAATGCTGCCATTTCTGGCTGGTAGGCACTGCATGATGTGAGCTGCGCCTTGCCTCTTACATATTCGGTGTGTCGTCCCTACTACACCTTGCCATTTTGCCATCTAAGCATTATTGCATGGGTATCTACATAAAAGACATGAGACATTTACCTGCTCAAGCCACTGTGAGTCCGATTAGAGACCAAGTAATTCCCAGACTACAGTACTACTACAATGCATATTGCTGGCATTGATTTGTGTGTGTGTGTGTGTGTGTGTGTGTGTGTGTGTGTGTGTGTGTGTGTGTGTGTGTGTGTGTGTGTGTGTCAGTGCATAGTGTTTCAAATGTAACCCTCCCCTGAAATTTTTGGTGGTGTTTTCAAGGAAGTAGGTTTTGGAGCAAGGTGTCTCGGTCACTGGGATTGACCTATGGAAATTCAATACCATAAATTGCCTCATTAAGAAGTATGCTTTTGTTGTGTCATCCTTGAGCAAGGGCCATTCTATTCCTCTTTGTATCGTTCCAAATTTTACAGATGGCATTCCCAAAGGAGGCCACCCGATGACCCCACACGTGTTGTTGCTTGGCAAAGAAACACTCCCCCCATCACTAGTTTGTTGAAAATAAGTGAACTGCATCAAAATTGGAAACGGAAATCACGGAGCTCGCATCCATTAAATACAGCAAGTAAAATGTGAGCATTAAAAGCACTACCATTCCACGCGACAGCCTAGCTTCGACTACAGGCACTAATGATTAGTCTGAGCCTAGTCGTTTCTCTTTTGGTTGCTTTGGCTGTTTAAGAACTCGGGAGTGTAATCTTTAAGTGAGGCACCCATGGAAACAGCCAAAGAGTACTAGGCTTCGTTCAAAATGGTATCAAAGAACTTCTTATCAAGGTATCGATATGTTACCCTGTTTGCGGTTATGCTTACCTTGCGACTCTGTCGCAAAGTTTCAACTGCGCA
>NW_020312553.1:0-2248 GCF_002999335.1 Cyclospora cayetanensis | reverse complement strand
CGGTGGAAGCTCTTTAAAGAAAGCTCTCAACGTGCTGTGGTCTTTAGATTCACGCACCTGCAAGAACGTTACAAGGTTACATCGACTTGCATTGTAGTACTGAAATTTCGTCCCTGAGTTTGCTAGGATCCCTACTCCTTTAGCCTCTCTACATAAGCAGACGAAGCCTACGGCTAGGAGAGAGAGGCCGACGCAGCAGCAAAGACTCTTGTTGGCTTCCTTACACCTCCTGCGAAACTCGCACCGTCCCTATTTTTCTAACAACCGATGATCGCGACGCACCAGTAGGCATGGCTTTCTTGCAATAGGATATGGTTTCTCCAATGCGTCAATGTATTGCCTGCTTCTTCATCGCTTCACTGAGAGCCGAGAAAGGGCTTCCAATGCGTAAAAAACCAGGCAATGCAAAGGGCGTGGGAAAATGCTGGGCTTTTTATAAAGGCCTCATTTTACTGTACATACCCGCGTTGCGCCTTTTGGTGCATACAACACAGAATTTTGAGGACTTCTGGGCCTATTGGCTTAGACGCTTCCTGCAATGCGACTTTGAAGGCAAGAATACTAAAGTTCATCGCCAACGCGGTTGCCGACGCGCTTTCGGGATGCCCCAACTGTTCACTGTGGTACAGTGCAACAACTCATGTCTGTAACGATTCACAATTTTGATAGAGCATGGCTGCTTCTCGTGTCTCTGACACCCATGCATCCAATACTATTACCGAACTCCAGAATGGTGAATAGGTGGATTCATACGATGCTGAGGATGACCTGCTGTGGCTCAAAACTCAGCGGGAACTCCGTCGCCTGTAAATTCCGACTGCGATTGGCAGTGCTCGTTTGAGCAAAGCACAAGATCGTACTCTTTTGGGGTAATTGGCCAATTCATACTACAGTCGAAAGATCTAACGGTTTTCTTTAGTGGCCTGGGATGCCTCCCATGACGGAGAGTTATGCACTATCATGCCCAGCTTTCCAGCAGCTGAGAAGAAGCAATTCTCCTTGATCCTGCGTTTTGCAAATTCTTCCGGTTCTTAAGGGGGTTGGAGGTGATCTGAATACAAAGCTTATTGCTGGATTGGTTTAGGTGAAGGCTCAGGGTAGCATATACATCGTCGTAGACAGACTCAGCAGAGGTCCAATTTATCTCGTGCATTAGCTCTGTGACAGCTCTAAAAGTCGCTCATCTGTTCTTGACTTATGGCTGGAAGCTCCACATATCGTACAAAATAACACTACGGAGAGGGATCCTATGTGCGGTAGTGCATTCTGGCGTGCCTTCACGATCCTCCTAAACATTGACCGTAACTGGACCACTGCCAACCATCCTGGGGCAGATACACAGAGAGTGCACCAATCGCGCTCTTCAAAGGTATTTGTTGATATGTGCTGACAAAAAATTCAATTGCTCGGCCTGATTTTCTTCCTTGTGCTAGGTGAGCCTCTAATAAAACAGTAGGCTTGTGTACTCGTATTTCTATTGCACTCGAGGTCTACACTTACGAGTCCCTCTCCGAATCGGGCGTGGAACTGATGGTGAGCAAGCTTGGAACATCCTTTAGGGGAAGACAGGAATGGGCATATTCCAAGGAGTTCGGACAGATCCCTTCTCACAAAGCCCCATTCCCCCAGATAACGGGCACAGAGTGGCACTTCACATTTGTGAGCCCAAATGTGACTACACCTCATGTTGTTTGGACTGCTCCACGCCGAAGCTCAACTGCAACATCAAGCTATCACAATTTTGGTAGGCCTACCAAGGGAGCCTGAACTACTGTCGCCATAAGCGACTTCTCAGTATTTAGCCGAATCGCTCAAGAAGACCTGTTGCACCTATGGGAAGTGCTTCAGCAGTTGCGAGACAAGCCATGGTTACGAAAGCATTTTTAAAACTAAGGGGCAATCGTTTAAATGGAATTGCTTGCTTCGGCTACAGAAATTGAGGCATGTCCGGTCAAAATTGAAGCAGTCAAGAAGTGGCCTCTACCTTTGCGCACTTGCGAGAACATTGCGAAGTTTAGTGCACTTGTATCTAATTACCGAGAAACAATTACAATGTCTGCTTGGATCACTGCATCTTTGGAGAATCGACTTAAGAACGCGATTTATGCCTTTGATCGAGGAGCCTTATGCCACACTAACGGTGCTGGTCAATTCCTCGAAGCATCCATTGAGTCTGGAGTCAAGTGTCTCCCTGCAGACATAGATAAAGCGAAACACATTAAATGCTTCCTCTGAAGAACATCCACCT
>NW_020312552.1:0-2257 GCF_002999335.1 Cyclospora cayetanensis | reverse complement strand
ACTGAATTTAGCTCCGTGAATCAGTGTACTAAAAAGTGGTGAAAAGTAGCCTAGCTCGCAAGATCTTGCCCCTCACCTTTTAACTGTCATGGTCCGTAGCTGTAGATCGATACCAACTGCATACAGGACAGCGATGGAGCCCCTGAGGTACTCCCACTCCCCAGGCAAACAGAAATGTAAAGCAGTGCATAGGAGAAGGGCATATATGTGCATCAGCAGCTAAGGTCAAATAGACGGGGAGGAGACGTACACTTGCCACCAACGAACGAGGAACCAGGGCTCGCTGTTGAACGAGCGCTGAAATGTGTGAGCTTTATACAATGAGAAAGACTAGCCGAGTGAAGAGTGTAGAGGATATCAAAATACACACTGGTTCAGCCATGCATACGCGCCTTGAAGAAGAATTTCTGAGTGCATTACAGTCAGTGCATGCGACCCTCAAGTCTCAAAAAAGGCATAATCAAAGACGTTAGGCCAGCATACCCGTAAGTGCCTGCGCATAAATCTGAGTATAAAGAACATCATGATAGTAACGACCAAGAGGTTTTCAAGCTATAGCCATAGAGGAAGGCAGTTATTTCACGCATATCATGCGCTGGCAAAATAATAATCACCGAACTCGTTGAGTACTGTTCGTGGCGATTACTGCTGTTAAGCAGAGACGCAAAGTACCCCGCGGGCAGCGCAGCTCGCAGCTACTCCTCCTAAAAGCCACCGACCGTGTCGCGCCCCAGCACATTTTACTGTCCACTCCCATCTGGTGTGTCCTCAATGTTGAATAGTCCCCAAATCCAGCACTGTTGCTCCCTGTGGGGCTCACGCCTTCTCATGGGGCACTTGCCTGCACGGCGAAGTTCCCAAACTGTTTGCATATCTTGACAACATTTTTAGAAAGACGATAACGATGGTTTTGTAACACCTCTAGATTGGGAGGATTTCGGAAGAGTATGACAAAGCATTGCTTCGTGAGAGGGCGGCAACTTGACCTGGCCACCTAGCCGCGAACTTTGCTGTCTGAACACCCCCTGGCGCACGGCGCAAATCCCGCCGATCAAGCAGTGCCAAACCTCTAGGATTTAAGGACACAGCCAACAGACGCTTGTTATCATTCTGGGCTTGTCCTTCTTGAACTTTGCGAATCCATTCGGGTGTGGTAGCGAGCTACCTCTTAGACACCCCACGGCCAAGGGTGGCGGCTGGCCCCAGACCACCAGGACCATGGCTGGATCGGAGGAAGATAATCAGTGTACACTAGGGTTACGGGAGAGCAATGTGCAGACGAGTGTTCTCGTGTGTGATTTAGTCCACTCAGCCTAAAGAAGAAAATCAAGCCAAGCATTCGGCTTTTCGTGCTCATAGAGTTGCAACAGGGGAGAAGAGTGTGGTTGACACGCTTTATCTGATCGTCTACCTCAGGGTCGTTCGCAGTGGTCATAACATGGCCAATGTGTAGGCAGGCCATAAAGGCATGTTTGGAAGCACTAACAAACCTTGGAACCCTCTTTGTCATGCTACTTTTAGAGAAACTGTCAAATTTCTTGAAATGCGTCAAGAACAATATCAGCAACTTCCGGATCGATGGCAGAGCTGGAGCAAGGAATAAAATGATCATATTTGGCGTGTCTGTCGACAACGACGTAAATGCTATACTGACCCGTGACGTCTAGCATTCCAAGACTGAAGTCCACAGTCAGAGACCCGTCCAACTGCCTTCAAGGACCATAGGCCTCGTCAAAGTCAGATTTGGTAGAATTTTGCTCTTTCGTCTGCCGACAATCTGGTCAGGACTGTCCACATTTTCCTGCTGCGGGACAAGTCCCATGTCACCAGAAGGACCAATGGAGCTTTTCCTCTATGATGTGAATCCCACCGTGCCCCTGAAAGACAATCGTGTACTTTGTGAATGATGACACTGTGGAGACGATTCTGCATGAACAAGCGAGGAAGCCTTCAATTTTTCTGAGCCCCAGCAGGCCATCCTCAGCATACGTATGCTTCAGCCTTTTGCCACTCCGAATTTTGGCAGCAGTAGCGGAAGTATTTTTGTCGAAGGTATAAAATTTACTCGACACTAATAGAGACCATGGATCTTAATAGGCAAGAGCGGGTGCGCTGCAATACTGGTGAATTGCTGGTTTTTCGCAAGAGTGCGGTGGCGACCACGTTGGTGAGATCTTCAATACCCTTCATTGTAATGGCGTACTCGAGGAGGCGCCCACGCCACCAAAAACTTTGGAATTATCAAAGTCATGATCAC
>NW_020312551.1:0-2259 GCF_002999335.1 Cyclospora cayetanensis | reverse complement strand
CTTAAAGAGCGTTTAACTTCACGAATATTTGAATGCAAATTCACCATTACTATTAAACATGGGACACTAAAGGCGACATGTTATAAAGTGTGAAAGAAGGTCCTTCTGCACATCCATTGTAGAGACGCAATGATCTTACTAGCGAATTGAGTCGAAAAGTGTCTAGCTAATCATCCGTGCTTGGGGGGTGGGAGACGTGATCAACAAGAGCGTGCAAGCCTTCTTGTTTGTTAGGCGCTAGTGACTCGACAGCGGACCTTGAGTTACAGGAGAAATCAATCAGCGGCGCAGTGCTAGAGTCAATTCACTACAACTGTTTTCCTTCTGCAAGATCGAGTGCAGGCAAGACGGTACCGCAAATATGTTCTGTTTAGGTGGCTGTAGAAGCGCTCTTGACAATCAAGGAGCAATCAGAAACTCGAGCTAGAAAAGGGAACAGAGGAAACATATAAACAAAAAACAGTAGCATAGAGCGATATTGACGTGCTGCATATCATGAAAAAGCATAAGCCTTTCCCGTAAGTCGCGCCTGGATGACAGGTCGGTGTACCGCTATTTATAATAATGAAAGCCAACCGGTTGCTCATGCACATACGTAACATATACTGATAATAGTGGCGCAAAGCTGGTCCAGAAAACCTCATTATTTCCCAATGCGGTGCATGACACGACGCGCTCGTTGGTCTTCGAAGATGAGTGGGCCTAGAGATTCTCTCTGTCCCTTCAAAGGTGCGAGCTGTAATGTAATGCTTTAGGTGAAGTGCCGCACTTCACCTAAAGTTGAGCATAGACGCTATCCGTGGGTGCCAATGGCTCTAAGGGCTTGGCTAAGGTTACGACTCTGCTCCAAGTTCCTACTGAGTTCCCACATAGCGAAACACTTTGAAAGGAATTTCGAATGGACTTATGGCTTGGCCTTCACTGTCTGTCTGCGTTTCTGCACTACAGCCCCTATCTCCTCTTTTGGTTCAATGCTGCCCATAGGCGGAATACACGACTCCCAACAATCCGGCTTAAACTGATTTTGTGGGAATGGTTCTCTCGGTGCAAGAAAGAAACATGAAATGTGGGATGCTTAAACTTTGAGGGGGAAGCTGAAGTTTGTGGGCGACTCTGCAGATGTGTTGCAGAAAGGAGAAGGCGTAATAACACGGGTCCGAAAATTGGCTTCTCCGATTGCATGATGCGGATGGACACGCGAATCAGGCCGCCTCCAGAATATTGCACTACTAAACTGCGTAGTGCATTTGTTCTTCCTGGGCTTGTATGATATAACATACTACGCGGTCGGCCGGTTGTCGAAAGGTAGATGTTATGGGGTTGACCTTACGGGTTAAAGCGCAGCAACACTGTATAGGGTTGTTGAAAGCAGAGGATTTACCCCTTCTGTGACAGTTACGGGAGTCACGTGCATAGAATGTGAAGCGCGCAGCTTTATGTAGCCTTGCCGCGGGAAAAGGGGACTGCGATGCCTACTGGTCCTTTGGATGTGTGGAAACAGGATCTGCTCTGACGCACTAAACACGCCCCCACGATTGCGGGTTCCAGGCCATTGCATGGACTAACGTCATGTTACACTTGTCGTATGGAAGCTCTTACAACCCTGAAATAGTCACGTCTCGTGGTCCTAGATTGACACACGTAGAAATTAAGGATGACATGCTTGTCAGTCCGTGAACAGATACAAGGTGTCCACCGCCGTTGCATCAGTCCGGGGACCAGAAGAAATGCTCCATATTTCTGATGGTAGTCATCAGCCTAATTACTGCACCAGCTCTCTCGTAATTCGGTGGAAAGGAGTAGCGGAATTGAGCGACAATTGCAGCTTTGTCTGCGAGGAAGTTGTTGAGAGTGAACCCAAAACTGCGAACCACAAGGGTAAGAAAATTTTTTACTGCACAGTGCACAAAAAAAAGCATATGCTTTGAAGTAGCTACACATGCCTGATCGGTCCGCCTGACTGAAAAGAGCGTTGCAGCAGCTTAAGGCACCTCCAGGTGATTACAGTGCAGTTGAAGGAACGCTTGAAGAACTAGGGCAACTGCACCCCCATAGTCTAGCAAAGCCTTCACTCAGTTAAACAATCGTGGTGCAGATGCAGTATTACATATAGTACAACCTAGTAAGCCAATCCACGTGATAAAGTTAAAGATGTGCGTACAGGGGGCAATCAACAAGAATCTAGACGGGCAGCATTTCCACTTTGACTCTAAACAGCACAATCGCTTACTTACTAGCAAATTTTGACAATACCCAAAT
>NW_020312550.1:0-2266 GCF_002999335.1 Cyclospora cayetanensis | reverse complement strand
AACACTACACTAGCAAGGTCTGTGCGAAGAAATAAAGATATAGACAAATACTTTTAAACACAAAGAGGCTCAAACAAATCAACGTTAAGCCTGGGCTAGAAGTGCGAGACATGGCCTATGTGGGGCGCAAACAACAGGCATGAAGTATTATGTCCAGGAGCCGGTCTAGTGGACTCCGAGGTCTAAAGCTCGAAGAGTGCTTTTCTCTTAAAGCCTTGAAGTGCTTCACCGCTGATTGCTCTCTGTATATCAATAACATGCCTGAAGTAGTGTAAACGTGCGCCCAACAGGCGTTGAATAAAATGCACCGCTACCCGACCGCTCATTCAGAATGTAAGCGCCCCCCAACAATAGGAGCCCCCAAACTTAAAATCTGCCGTCTCTTGAGCTGCTAGCAGCGGGAGAGCTAGCAGGAAAAATTCTGCCGGACAGCGCAATTTTCAAAAAGTATAGCAGTGCTATGGTGAAGTCTCGCGGCCATAGTCGGTGGCATTGTCATTCAGCACCGCGTACAGTTTTTCATCAGCTGTTCGAAAAGCGTTGCGTAGCCATCAGCTCAGCTGCTCTACGATCTGCATGTAGTGCTTTCACCACGCTTATCAAATGCAGCTGTGGGTTGCACAAAACGTGCAATGCTTCTTTTTACATAGAATGCGGGCCGACGTTGCTGCTTTCCTTTAAGAAAAACTACCAGCTTGGTGATCGCTGGCACTGCAGTCAGGGACGAGCCTACTTAAGCCGTGCATTATGTAGCTGCCCGCACACATGGATGCACGTGGTGTGGTCCAGTAGAATGCCTGTTTCATTGTTGGGAGTTTGGTGAGTGTGTAAAGATCTGAACCGCAGATCTAGTGAAAACAGTAATATGCTCGACACCGAGTCAGATAGTCATGATTTAACAATCGGGGATCAGCCAAAAAATGTCTCGGTACTCGCTCTCGGCGATGTGAAGGTGTACTTGTGTGGGAGGTGGACGTTTGGCGGTAGGAGGTGTTTGTTACAACTGTCCATATGGGCTTATGAGCGTTTCGCCCTGCTGGATGGTTTGCCAGCCCGTTGAAACGAACACATATCGGCACGCACGAGTGGCATGTAGCAAGTTTGCCTTCCTCATGCACCGCGTGTGATGTACCCGATAGCTTCTTTTCCGCTCTGCCCTCAATTCGCATACTCGGTGGCTTACCCTCTTGTACAAAATTGTACATCTGCTGGCAGATGTACAAGCAGCCAGCGTATCGTGAAGGGATTACTGTTAAGCACGATAGGGATGAGTAGGTAGGGTATGGCAGGCATAGGACGAGGTGTATTCAGTAAGCAGTACTTACAGTGATTCATAAGTTATTTGAAAGAAACTGCACTGGCGGCAGCTACTCTACGGCTTGCAGGGGGTACGTCTATGAGAATCAAAAAATGCAGCTAAGCACGAAACGAAAACTTCCAACGCGCCGTTGTATCGAAAGCGCTAAGCAAGCTTGCGTACTGCGGCTTAGAGGCAGGCGCTATTAGATTGGTGTTCACTCCACTTCCGAAAGTGACAGTTACCGACCAAATAGCTCACAGCGGAGGCAGTGTCAATCGGGCATGCGGCCTTCAGCCACGACACAGCTCCTATTGTTATAGTATACGTACTCGCTTGAAAAATTCAGATGTACGAATGGCTGACAGACCAGTACGCGCCGGGCGTAAGTTGGCTGCAGTCTGATAGACCTATAGAATTTTCAGTTTCGAGATTCATTCGTTGTCAGCGATTTGCGAGGCGAGCGCCGTAGAGGTGTGAAACAGCAAAGGAGGGAATGAAGGCTTATGGAGTCAAAGAACAAATGCAAAGCCTAAGTCAGGTTGCTGTTGGCAGTACGCAGAGCTGTCGGCTGCTGAAGCGCTTTGTAAAGTGTAATAAAACCAATCAGGCGGATATGGGAGCGCGCTTCTATACCCAGAGGTTTTCTGGAAGAGACCAAAATGTTTCTTGATGCGCAGGCGGGGCGGTAAATACCTCAAACGTTTCGTTCTGCCGCCCAGAACCAGTGACGATCAAAGTCAATATTCAGGTGCTGTTGAATCACGGGGTAAAAGATGTAATGTGTGAGACCCTTTCAAGATGATTCCTTCTATTCCAGGCTGCAGCCTTTCCATGGTACGGAACTGGGAGACCACGAAGTCTAGGCATTTGGCGTCGTTTCAAGATTTTCATTAGGTGACTTTGCATAATTCTAGGGAGGTGGCTATGGAACTACTACTAACAGGCTGTGCTGTCCTCATGCGTCAA
>NW_020312549.1:0-2266 GCF_002999335.1 Cyclospora cayetanensis | reverse complement strand
AACACTACACTAGCAAGGTCTGTGCGAAGAAATAAAGATATAGACAAATACTTTTAAACACAAAGAGGCTCAAACAAATCAACGTTAAGCCTGGGCTAGAAGTGCGAGACATGGCCTATGTGGGGCGTAAACAACAGGCACGAAGTATTATGTCCAGGAGCCGGTCTAGTGGACTCCGAGGTCTAAAGCTCGAAGAGTGCTTTTCTCTTAAAGCCTTGAAGTGCTTTACCGCTGATTGCTCTCTGTATATCAATAACATGCCTGAAGTAGTGTAAACGTGCGCCCAACAGGCGTTGAATAAAATGCACCCCTACCCGACCGCTCATTCAGAATGTAAGCGCCCGTCAACAATAGGAGCCCCCAAACTTAAAATCTGCCGTCTCTTGAGCTGCTAGCAGCGGGCGAGCTAGCAGGAGAAATTCTGCCGGACAGCGCGATTTTCAAAGAGTATAGCAGTGCTATGGTGACGTCTTGCGGCCTTAGTCGGTGGCATTGCCATTCAGCACCGCGTACAGTTTTTCATCAGCTGTTTGAAAAGCGTTGCGTAGCCATCAGCTCAGCTGCTCTACGATCTGCATGTAGTGCTTTCACCACGCTTATCAAATGCAGCTGTGGGTTGCACAAAACGTGCAATGCTTCTTTTTACATAGAATGCGGCCCGACGTTGCTGCTTTCCTTTAAGAGAAGCTACCAGCTTGGTGATCACTGGCACTGCAGTCAGGGACGAGCCTACTTAAGCCGTGCATTATGTAGCTGCCCGCACACATGGATGCACGTGGTGTGGTCCAGTAGAATGCCTGTTTCATTGTTTGGAGTTTGGTGAGTGTGTAAAGATCTGAACCGCAGATCTAGTGAAAACAGTAATATGCTCGACACCGAGTCAGATAGTCATGATTTAACAATCGGGGATCATCCAGAAAATGTCTCGGTACTCGCTCTCGGCGATATGAAGGTGTACTTGTGTGGGAGGTGGACGTTTGGCGGTAGGAGGTGTTTGTTACAACTGTCCATGTGGGCTTATGAGCGTTTCGCCCTGCTGGATGGTTTGCCAGCCCGTTGGAACGAACACATATCGGCACGCACGAGTGGCATGTAGCAAGTTTGCCCTCCTCATGCACCGCGTTTGATGTACCCGATAGCTTCTTTTCCGTTCTGCCCTCAATTCGCATACTCGGTGGCTTACCCTCTTCTACAAAATTGTACATCTGCTGGCAGATGTACAAGCAGCCAGCGTATCGTGAAGGGATTACTGTTAAGGACGATAGGGATGAGTAGGTAGGGTATGCCAGGCATAGGACGAGGTGTATTCAGTAAGCAGTACTTACAGTGATTCATAAGTTATTTGAAAGAAACTGCACTGCCAACAGCTACTCTACGGCTTGCAGGGGGTACATCTGTGAGAATTTAAAAATGCAGCTAAGCACGAAACGAAAACTTCCAACGCGCCCTTGTATCGAAAGCGCTAAGCAAGCTTGCGTACTGCGGCTTAGAGGCAGGCGCTATTAGATTGGTGTTCACTCCACTTCCGAAAGTGACAGTTACCGACCAAATAGCTCACAGCGGAGGCAGTGTCAATCGGGCATGCGGCCTTTAGCCACGACACAGCTCCTATTGTTATAGTATACCTACTCGCTTGAAAAATTCAGATGTACGAATGGCTGACAGACCAGTACGCGCCGGGCGTAAGTTGGCTGCAGTCTGATAGACCTATAGAATTTTCAGTTTCGAGATTCATTCGTTGTCAGCGATTTTCGAGGCGAGCGCCGTAGAGGTGTGAAACAGCAAAGGAGGGAATGAAGGCTTATGGAGTCAAAGAACAAATGCAAAGCCTAAGTCAGGTTGCTATTGGCAGTACGCAGAGCTGTCGGCTGCTGAAGCGCTTTGTAAAGTGTAATAAAACCAATCAGGCGGCTATGGGAGCGCGCTTCTATACCCAGAGGTTTTCTGGAAGAGACCGAAATGTTTCTTGATGCGCAGGCGGGGCGGTAAATACCTCAAACGTTTCGTTCTGCCGCCCAGAATCAGTGACGATCAAAGTCAATATTCAGGTGCTGTTGGATCACGGGGTAAAAGATGTAATGTGTGAGACCCTTTTAAGATGATTCCTTCTATTCCAGGCTGCAGCATTTCCATGGTACAGAACTGGGAGACCACGAAGTCTAGGCATTTGGCGTCGTTTCAAGATTTTCATTAGGTGACTTTGCATAATTCTAGGGAGGTGGCTATGGAACTACTACTAACAGGCTGTGCTGTCCTCATGCGTCAA
>NW_020312548.1:0-2277 GCF_002999335.1 Cyclospora cayetanensis | reverse complement strand
TGGAGCCATCACTTTCAATGTGCACAATAAATTGCTCTTCTGGAAGCGTAGCACGTGCACAAGATGCGTGACATGTGCACCCATCTAATAAGGCTAATACACAAAGACACATTGCTCTCTGATTTCAGAAATCTTTCTTGAAATATATCCTCCCAAGCAGGTACAGACGACTTTACCCCGCTCAGCGTCACAGAATCCAGGCCTGCAATCGTCAGCTCGGCATTCAGCTTTCTCTGAACTACTGGTAATTGTAGTAGTTGTGAGGTTACGACAAGCACCCTCAACTTCTTCCTTGCCATCCAAACATTTGCAGTAAGGCCCATAGGATGTATCAACACATGCTGAGTTCGTCGGGCACCTGATCTCGTAGTTCTGGCATGTGCAAGTACCATAAGAATACTTCGGGTTGTAAATCAAAGAACTCGAGCAGAAGGCCCAGCTGCTAGAGCACCAGTTGCCAGAAGACCAATTCTGCATCGCCGTTCTACTACAACAAAATCCAGCAGGGCAGTGCAACCCCCCTGGGTAGTCTGCTTCTGATACTCTTCCGCCGCAGGCTTTTCCGTTCTCTGACTGGAAACATGGCTTCATCCTCCTATCAATCCTCCCAAACTCTTCCTCGTTCATTTGCAGGAAAGCACTGTTATCGTGCTGATCCAGGGTAATGCCATCCACCGCCAGCCCATCCTGCATGGGGTCTTTAAAAAGGAGTTCGGAGGCGACCGCACTACTGGCGTCCAAACGAGCACTTGTGATTTTATGTTGAGTGATAGAAGCAGCTTGGTATATTGAGTGAGTGCATACAAGTGCCAACCACACAGTAGAAGAGTGCAGAATCCGGAAATACATTGTGTGGAAAGGTAGTGGCGGTGTCTCGGCGGCAGGGGCCTTACTCGTCCACTCGACAGATGGCTACTCGGGGACTTTACGTCAGCAAGGAAGCAGCTGTTTAGCTGCGTTAAGACAATTAAAGAACTAATTGACCTGCGATGTACCGTTGTAAAAAGGAGGGGTAAGTGGCTAATAAAGTTGGGGTAGCTGGGGGTTATTGCACATACAGACGCGCAAGTTCCACCCGCTCCTGCGGTTTGTGGGAATGGTGACGCCTATAAAATCATGGCATGGTGAACAATAGATGGTATAGAAAGCTTAGCAGCCACAAATATAATGTTATTTGCGCACAACTCAAACACGAAATGGAAGCAGTCAGTGGAGGCGTGAAAGACTCCCTCACCCTTGCATCGAGCAAATCCCGAGCTCCCACCAACTGCCGGATACCTGTTCTTGGGCAAACAACTGTACGAAATGAAGCTATTCTCAATCCTTTTATTTCACTTGACTGTGAAATTAAGTATTGCAAAACGCTGCTCAATACTGTTGAAAAAGCCCTATTGGCACCGGGGAAGCAATGCCAGCCATGGCAACGGAAGTTCGATCTGTGAACATTGCGTGGGTGTTGTTACTCTTCTCCTGTAACAAGTGAAGTTGAGGAGTTCGCTATGCCACGAACCAGCAGAGCTTAGTTCTTCAGTGTGGTTATGGGACTAGCTGTCGGTTGCCCCTGTACCTCCTAGTTCATTAGTGATTGTTGACTCGGGCTGGGTCGAGAGCAGCACGGTTCCTTGAATTCATCCTAAACTCAGCACAATTATTAGATGGATTTGACATTGGCTTTTTTTGCAGTCGAAATAATCCTTTAAATGACACCATTTGTCTAGCTACCGACATTCTTATTCCGTGAAATTGGTAAAGTAAACTTTGCTCAAGATGCCAGTATGTTTCTTGTGCGATGCGGGAGGGCAGTGCTTTAGGAGAGTATGGGATGTTACGGAAACTGCGACTTCACAGTATTGTAGGAGTTGTTTCCCCAGAATATGTGGTACAGAAACGGAGTAAATACTTCGTATTTTTTGGTCCCCATAATGACACAAATCGTAATTTGGAGAACGAGTTTGACAATTCCAATATTTAAAAAAACCTCGATGATTGTAGTCACAAATGATGGCACCAAAGCATCATGTTGTTCGCGTCATTCACCTTATCAATGTTTGTGTATTACCACACCCTTTCGTACATGGTTACCCCATGACTCCCCTGCGTTCTCTTTATGCGTTGCCTTATTGCATCTTCTGGGAATGCTCACTCGCTTGATGCCCTCCATCTTTATCCAAGTAATTGTACTAGTGGTTTCGTCACTGCATCTCGGCTTTAAAGCTCTATCGCTCTCCATACTCGAGCCTCATATTCTTGTTCATGCCCGAAATGCTCTCGACTGTT
>NW_020312547.1:0-2292 GCF_002999335.1 Cyclospora cayetanensis | reverse complement strand
GTAATTTTACGCACTAAGTAACTCGATGAGAAGTACACAACCAAGCCACCGATTCAAGAGACTTTGGAATTTACCACGCACATGAAAGGCTCCTGCAGTAGCAGCCTGCCAATAGTACTCAAGGGACCCATAGTTCCCGACTTCGAGCTGGCTCATTCAGTTAAGGACAGCTGCATCTCTCTTCATTCCCGACACATAATGAGTAGTTGATCGCCACACAGTACTTGTTCATAAAGGCTGAATGATTTAGTGAGGGTTGTGACCGCAGTCGGCGCTGGCAATGAGCTTGGGGTGTCACGTGGGGAAAAGCTGTCGTTCCTCCAATAAACAATTGGTCGCATGCTTTTGCCGAAGAAAGCTTACCACAGGCTATCAGGGGGAATTCCTGGAGGCTTTATGCTAATTTGTTCCTGCGGCTTAAAGCCTAAAGCCCAAGTCCACGTGCTCGAGTGGACGGCCCAGAGTGAGGTATCAGGGTCTGGGGGCTCTTGCCCATGTGCTTGTTTGGCACCGTAGCTTCATTCACGTGTCTGATTGTACTGATCGTTGCAGCTTCAAGTCTTCTCCGCACGGGAGCTACAAAGGAGGCCTTCAGAAAATGGTGTTGGACCTCGTGGCTAGCTGCTCTTCGGATTGGCAATGGCAAAGTTCGAGGTCTCCGAGCCCACATTCGTGCAGTCTCGCCGGATCCTTATGACAGCGTATACCCAAATGCTGTAGCCAGGTGCTTCGAGCCGCTAATTATGGAAAACTTTTTGGAGACGCATTCCAACGAAGCCCTCCTTGTTTGATCCCTTCAAATATGAAGAGCTGCAGCATGAAATGCGGCATTTTTCCAGACAAAGCGCAACAAAACTTTGGGTCTGACCTAGATGGGTGCGTGTGTCACTCGTCGCCTTCTTGACCGCAATGAGGAAGAGTGCAGAAGGAGGCCCTAGCGGGCCCCCATGAAGCCCAAGCATCAGCAGAAACGAATCCAGAGGGACGCTTAACGGAAGGCAAGTTGGCTCACAGCTGGAGAACTTATCGGCGCTTCGTTGGGCCGTATTTAGTTTAACGTGGCCCTCAGGAGGGTCCTCCAAAGTCGTGTATATATGCTAAATGAGCAGTTTAACGCAATTGTGCTCCTCTCATTGTGCAGCGTGCCTCCGCTCGAAAGTACAATCGTGGGCTCTCGTATTACATTAAAACACGTTGTTGCCTAATCTACGGCTGGCCGTGGGCATAGAGATGCGAGCACGTTCAGATATATAGAAGAGTAAGCATCAGCCTGATCCGAGCGGACTCAGGCTAGTGTTCAAAGGGAGCGTGTGCAGATACGTGCGTCGAATTACTGTACAACCACGGATGCTTAAAGGGCCGCTGCAAGACTGACCTACACCACTTTTTCATTCAAGGGCTGTCACGTTCAATGCGTTGGGTTATTTTACTGTTCATGGAACTAAGAGTCCCAGCCATTAGGATGCCTTCTGCTGTAGCTATGCAACGTTCTCCGCTCAAGCAAAAACGCAGTCAAAATACTCACATGCATCCAGAACAAATACCTGCGGCACCAGCCGCAACAAGAGTAGCAACTGCGCTGACGGCAAGACAGTTGATCACTTGCTCGCCTAGAGGGTGTATCTAAGCTAGTCCATAGCAACAGCACCAGCATCCCTAGCTAGTGACATCCAGTTGCAGAATGCTGCTAAATGTGGCGTGCCCCGAAGCCCCGCGTGGAGAATTTCCGCGTACTGTAGTGGTAAGAAGTTGTAGTAATCACACACAATAGCAAAGGCTGTGTAATGATGCCAAACGAAATACTGCTTTACAAAGCACGAGCATGCACCATAGCTGTCAGCTCAACTGGCCTTCCGTTAAGCATCCCTGTGCATTCGTTTCTGCTGATGCACCAGCAGCGTAAGGGCCCGCCAGGGATACCTACCACGACTGAGACCCCAAGCTCATTGCCAGCGCCAGCTGCGGTCACAACCCTCACTAAATCATTCAGCCTTTATGAACAAGTACTGTATGGCGACCAATTACTCATTATGTGTCGGGAATAGAGAGATGCAGCTGTCCTTAACTGAATGAGCCAGCTCGAAGTCGGGAATTATGCGTCCCTTGAGTACTATTGGCAGGCTGCTACTGCAGGAGCCTTTCATGTGCGTGGTAAATTCCAAAGCCTCTTGAATCGGTGGCTTGGTTGTGTACTTCTCATCGAGTTACTTAGTGCGTAAAATTACTGGAGGCAGCGGCTGGACTACAAGTGAGTCCGTAATGTGTTAAGCCTCTCTCTGCTCGTATTTCAGT